>NC_058419.1:110770248-110772074 GCF_002201575.2 Neomonachus schauinslandi
TTTTTTTTTTAGGCCTATAGAATTCAGCCACGTTTGCTGGTTTAGGTGTATTTGTCTCTGCAACATCCAGGTAAGCCACAGTGGGTATCACTGACGCTGTTCGAAGACTTTGGTCCCATTGCTCTGAGAATGCACGGGGCAGCCAGCAGAGAATCCTCAGCACCGAGGTGCTAGCCCACCACAAGTCCAGCTCAGCTATTTCTGTGTTGAAACATGCCCAGTCATTTTCAGGGCCCCAAGTCTTCTTGGGAGAGGGATAAGGTAGCCCAATGACCGTGGCCTTAGCAAAAAGAGTTACCTCTGGAATTGGACAGACCCCAGACTAGTTCTTCCGGGTGGGGTTCAAGAAAAAAAAGTCCTAGTAACAGTGGGCCTTAGCCCGGCTCTATGAGTTTCAGTGTTTGTCAACTCTAAGATCTATCACAAGGCCTCATCTCTCTGGTATGCCAAGGCATGTAACGAGTGAGGCACCATGGATCCTGGGGCAGGTATGAGTATTCGTCTGTGCCTCCAACACTTCGAATTCTTAATTTCCATGTTCTTTAAGCCCTTCCTTAGGAGTCTGCCATTGCTAACACTACTACCTTCTCTGTAGCTCCAGGGATGGGTCTTCTCCTCCTTGATTCGTCTCTTGTTTAGATTGCTCTGACACACAAGAAAAGTATTTAGAAAGTTGATGTTACTGATCTCTTGTTGATAAGACCCTGTGAGAGGTGTTTTTTTTTTTTTTTTAAAGGTAATGAAACAATTATAAGAAAATCTTTCTGCAGAAATCTCAGGATGTAACCTATTTACCAAAGTTGCCCGAACATCATGGGTGAGGTATGAACACAGCCCTATATATAGGGTAGGGGTCAGCTTTTATTTGTCACCTCTGGGTCCACTAACCTTCAGCCTCCTCCGTTTTTCAGGGGCCAGTGATGTGATTTCTTAATTGTTTTATTTTCTCTCTTTCTGAATGTTTCCCATCTATTTCACTATCTCTTCCTACCACCAGATGGTGGAAAGGGAAAAGGAAATAAACGGATGGCAAATGAATGTGGTGCTGGCTGGCAGAGTATGGCAAAAGGTGTAGTGGTGAATGGACCCAAAAAGGAGCTTGTGAGTTACCTATGAATTCCCTGTTTTAATTTCAGCGCCGATTCAAAGGTCGGCTGCCTAGGTTGGGGGCGGGGGGGGGGGGCAATGTGGCACAGTACCTTGCTGGGGAGGGAGTCAGCCCTTGCCTCAGGAGATTCTTGGGAACATCAGAGCCTGGGAACACAGCTGAGCAGCCCAACCCCACCTGGCCCAGGCACGGGGTGCGGGGCTAGGGGTCCCTGCGAGGGTCGGTGCGGGGCGATGTGCTCCACCAGCCCCGCTGCGTCCTTCTGTCTTTCTGAACCTCCTCTCCGCCGCCTCCTGTAAGCCGAACTCGCACTTGGCCGGCCTTTCCCACGCTGCACTGAATGGATGTAGCATTTCTCTCCCTCCATAGGGACCCTGTCTCCTGCCTTCCCAACAGACCGCTCTGTGAAAGCTTATTCTGGGTTGCCTTGATCCTCGATCCCGGAGTTACCTGCCATCACCCTCAGCAGGTGTTCATTCCCTCACCTACCTATGGTCTCCCCACCCCCAGCCCGCCCTCCATCTCTCGTCGCACCCGGTAGGTCTGCCGCTTCCACCTCCTTTCCCACGTGCCTCTCCACTCGGACGCCCCCTCCCCCACGACCCCCGCTCCGGTCTCGAGGAGTCTCGCGGCATTTCCTGGGGCGTGAGCCGAGCCGCCGCGGGTGTGGGGCGGCCTCGCAGAGCTGGGTCCCTCCCCAGCAGGCGGTGAAGGGGGG
>NC_058419.1:110772474-110798676 GCF_002201575.2 Neomonachus schauinslandi
GAGGGGGGAGAGCGGGCTGCGCGGCCGCGGCTGCTGGGCGCTGGGCTGGGCGGTGCTTCTTCTTCTTTTTTTTTTTTTTCGCAATTTCCACTCGCGGGGAGCAGGAAACCCGGCTCAGCCGGGCGCAGCGGGCCGCGATGCAGCAGCAGCAGCAGCAGCAGCAGCAGCAGCAGCAGCAGCAGCAGGAATCACCACGGGGCAGCAGCGGCAGCAGCAGCAGAGGCAGCAGCGGGCGGCGCTGAGCCGCCGCGGCCGCCGCTACTGAGGAGAAAGCCGGCCCAGCCGCCGCCGCGTCCCGACCCCTGCGCCCCGATCCCCGCGCCCGGATCCCGGCGCCCGACCCCCGCGCCCGCCTCCGCCAACTTTCACGCTGCCTCGGCGGCCCGGCCCGGCTCGACGCCAATGGGTGAGTAGGGGACTGCCTGCGCCCCAGTGCCCGGGTGTCCACCTCAGTCTGCGGGCGGCCCGCCTGTCCCGGGACCGCGGAGTCGGGAGGACGCTCCGGGGGCAGGGCCCTGGCGGGTGACACCGCGGTGGGCACCCTGCCTGCCTCGCGCACCCCCGTTCACTCCCACTCGCGTTCCTGCTGAGCCCGCGCGGCCCCGACGGGAACCCCGTGGGGGCCTGGGCGGAGGATCGCGGGCCGGCCCGGGGCGGCTGAGGCTGAGGGATGCAGGGGGTGTGGTTGGCTCTTCGGGTGGGCGGGGAGAGTTTTGTCTTGGCCATTTTCTCACCCCAGCGCGCCCTCCTCTGCGCTGAGGACGTGGGTATTGGGAGCTGGTGGGCTCCGGCCCAGCGCGGGGTTCGCGGTGTCTGTCTTCCTGGCCCCGCGGTGGGGGAAGCCAGAATCTCGGGGTCTCGGGGCGGCCAGGGGCCGGGTTGCCTTTGCTGGGGGCCGATGTGGGGGGGCGGTGCGGGAAACGCCCCAGTACCCGGCCTGGCGTGCCATCCTCGGGTCCTGAGCGCCAGACGCGTCTCTTTTGGAGCCCCTCTTCCTCCGGCCCTGACCCCCTCTCTGCCTGCCTGCCTTCTCTCAGTCGGACGAGCTCTCCGCTCCGTGATGCTCAAAGGCCACTTCCTACATCCTCTAAGTCCGACGGCTGGGGGAACTGGAGCAGGTGATCCAGTCCTTGATTTCCAAGTAGGCAACTAACCGTTCGGTCCCCTGGGTTCCATCTGGTATAGACTCTGGCATATTGGAGCCACCTTGCCCAGAGGATGTGGCACTTTATTGGGCAAAGGACTTGTGATTGCCTGGGCTAGTAATCGTGTGGCCCACCCGGTTAATGTTCTTGCTGGAAGCCAGTCTCTGGCTTTCATACCTTTGGCAGATTATTTTTGGGTGTTTTTAGGCCAGGCAGAGGAAGGCTGTAGATCATAATAAATCATAATAAAATGAGACGTTTCTGTGTTCAGGTAATAGGATTTGAGTAGGCGAGTCCAACAATGATAGGCAAGCAGTCATAGGATGCTCCTGAAGACGGATGCACTGGGAAAGAGGAGGTTTAACCCAATCAGCTGTTGACAGGCAGTTAAAATCCCATTTGTGGTCATTTGCCAAAATGGTTTTCCTTTTCTAAAGTGGCAATTTGATGGCCTCTCGGCTTCAGTGTCACTTTTTTCTCAGTGCCCTTCTCTGGTCCCTGCACTATCTGCAGTCTAAATTAGTTTCTCTGTTACCCTTTCTCCTATTGTACCTTTTAAAAAATAGCGGTATTACATATTTATTTGAGTTTAACATTTATCTCCCCTACTGTAAGCTCCATAGCCGTAAGGACAGAACTGTGTTGGTACCATTTTGCTCAGCACTGTTTTCTTTGGTGCGTGGTGTGGAGCAGGCCCTAAATAAATATTTATTGAATGAATGAATGAATGAATGAATGGGTATGCAACCCTCCTACCTGGTGGAAGACAAAACACTTAGCTCAACACTCTTGTTTTGCTTTGGCACCTAGTAAGATGATTTTAGTTTATTAACAGAAATATATACTTTAAACATTACTGATCACTTTAGTAACAGGTTGGTTTTTCCTGAGGTAACCAAAAATGATATTTTGATCACTTTTCCTTTTTTTTTTTTTGCGGGTCCCGAGAGGGTTGCACAAAAAAAGAAGTTAGATACAAATGTCTTCTGTATCTCAGAGGGAAGAGGAGTCCAGTTTAAGAAGAAACAGACCTGTTTATTATTCAAGCCTGAACTGTTTTCATTATCCAGAGCCTCCTAAGAAAATTAGAGACTGCTTCTGCAGTTTATAGTCCTTTCAAGCTTAATATTTTTTTACTGTAACCATTACAAGACAGAGGGGGTGCAGAAACTGATTTTCATTTATTTCAGGTATTAATACTTAGAGACGATTGATTAAAATGAATGCTGGTATTTAATTCATTAAAATGTTTATAGTGGGACTTAAGATGTCTGTAGTAGTCTATGGCTAAAGATTACCTGCTATTTTCTTTTTCTTTTTTTTTTAGAGAGGGAGGGGGAGGGGCAAAGGGAGTCGGGGAGAGAGAATCTTAAGCGGGCTTGATCCCACGATCTGAGATCATGACGTGAGCCAAAATCAAGAGTCCGACACTTAACCGACTGAGCCACCCAGGTGCCCCAAAGAGTTGTTTGGTTTTTTTTTTAAGATTTTATTTTTAGGTAATCTTTACACCCAAGGTGGGGCTTAAAGTCACATCCCTGAGATCAAGAGTCTCATGCCCCACCGACTGATCCAGCCAGGCACCCCCCACACCTGTTATTTTCTAAAGCATCTTCAGCAGTGTATTTGTGGTGATGTACAGGTATTTAACAACTGATTCTGTATGTCTTCTGATGGAGCCACCCAATAGTGCTGTTTCTGAAGCGGGTGTGTGTACACACACAGGCCCAGCCCCCTTCCCCAATCCCCCAAGTCTCCTTGGTTTTCAAAAGATTTCTCCAGTGTATCAGTTTGATACACTTGCATTCTTACCTGGCCTGGTAATGATTTTTCTGTTGATGGCTAACGCAGTGTAATTATATAGTCTTTAATCTGAAAAATAACTGAAGAGCATTAAATCCCTAACTCTGAAATGAAGCCAGTTAGTTGCAAAATGGCCTCTTACAAAAGCCCACTCAGAATGTGCCCTCAGAGCTTGCAGGCAGATGCCTGCAGTGCCAGATAGAGAGAAAGCCTCTTGTCATTATGATCGCACAAATATTAACGATCCAAATTTGTGAATAGTGGAGGATTTGCAAGCCCAGCAAATGATTTTTGTTTAGAAAATTCCAGGGTAACAAGAAAGTTTGGACTGTTTTTAGCAATGTATTTTTTTGGTGGGAGATTGCTTTATGCTAAACTAAAGCCAGAATGAATGTAATGTGTTGGTCTCCACAAACAGTCTAAAGTTAGAAATGGAAGGAAAGACTCTACCTTTATCACTTGTGACCTTTACTTTGTCCCCTTGTACCCATCACAGCACAGGCAAAACCTCGCTCCCTCCCTGGTTGCACAGACCTCCAGTTCTTGTTGCATTACTGACATTCTCTCATCAGTTCTTGTATTTGAAATTGTTTGAAAGTAGACTGTATACAGTGGTCAGTATTCCTCCATTCACCCAACTCTCCATGCAGTATTTTTTTTTAATTTTTTTTTTAAAGATTTTATTTACTTATTTGAGAGAGAGAATGAGAGACAGAGAGCACGAGAGGGAAGAGGGCAGAGGGAGAAGCAGACCCCCTGCCGAGCAGGGAGCCGGATGCGGGACTCGATCCCGGGACTCCAGGATCATGACCTGAGCCGAAGGCAGTCGCTTAACCAACTGAGCCACCCAGGCGCCCCTCCATGCAGTATTTATTGATCTCCTGCTTTGTGCCAGGCATTGTGCATGGGCTTGCCAGCGTGGCTTTTGCAGCTGGTGGGAGAGGAAGGCCCGAATGCAGTACTCAAGACAAGAGGTGATTAGAAGCCCTGCTAGGTCTCACGAAAGGAGATTAGGGAGGGGCAATGTGATTTAGGCTACAGAGGGATAAGGACAATGTCTTTGAGGAGATTGTGTTTGAGCTGAAATCTGAAATCTGAAAATTGGGTAGGAGTCATCACGGCCCTCCTGCCACGGCTCCTCCCCGCCCCCAGGCCCACACGGGGCGTGGAACAGGCGGTTCTCCTCTCGTGACAGCGACGGACCCCGCGGAGGACCGCGCCTGGGGCAGGGGCTTTAGGGGAGCGTTTAAGGAAGCTGGGTGTTGCTCTGGATTGGATGCTGGCCGGAAGCGACGTAATTCCATGACTGGGGGTCCTCATCAATCTTACCTAGAAGCAGGGAAGACCAGACAGAGGCTGTGATTGGTAACGAAGCCGCAGTGCCTCCTGTTAGCCAGGATGCGGGGATGTGTGGGGCCGTTTGTGATTTGGACAAGGTTCACTTGTTCTCCGTGTTCAGCCAGGATTACAGAGTGGTCTTGTTTTTGTCTTGTCCCATGCTGGCCACAGAGTGGCCTTGTCTGATGTTGGTGTCCTGGGGAATTATTTATGTTCAGTGGGGGAGACTGCCCGGCCTGCTCCCGGATGGCAGGGGCTGCTTTTCTGAGCTAACTAAGTGATAAAGGGGGGCAGCGACTAGGAGGTGGGGGAGGACAGTGGCTTTCTAGGTACATTTTGTGGCTCCTTTATTAATATGGGCCAGCTCTAGTCTGCCAGCTCTGCAACATGAAGCACAACAGACAACTGAATGCCGGCCCGGGGCAAGAGATACGGCGCAAGCCGCTGAGAACCAGGAAGTCAAGGTGGCTCTTCATGGGAAAGATGCGGGGCAGGGAGATACTTGAATCTCTTCAGTGTGAGAGGAGAGTCGAATACAGTGGTTCTCAGAGTGTGGTCCCCCAGCCGGCAGCATCAGCCTCCCTGGGATCTTGTTAGAGACACACATTCCCTGGCCTCAATTCTACCTACTGAATGAGGAAGGGGGGGCGTGGAGCCTAGCAATTTGTGTTTTAAGGAGCCCTCCAGGTGGTTCTGATGCACAAAGTCGAGTGTAGAACCTCCTTGCCTGGCGGGTGAGAAAGCTGAGGTTCAGAGTATGTGGGTCCCTGAAGAGTACATGGGTGCTCTGGTCAAATATAAGCTGTTGTTATAAGTGGCACATGGCCTTAGAGAAGGAGAAAAATGTGCTCCTAGTTCAGAACAAACGTCTTACGGAGTCACTGGAACAGTACAGTGTTGATTCTTCCATGAATCTCATCCATGCCGGACGTCCAGCACCTGGGCGTTAGTGACATGAGCCGGCGCATCTCAGCATTGCTTGGACTTTTACCAGAGTATCCCGTGGGTCTTTGCCGTTGTCCTTCTTTCCCCTCCATCCTCTTTAGAAGGGACATTCACATACATTGTTAGCATGGTAGGGTTTTTGGTATTTGTTCTTGGTGTTTTGTACCTGGTACCTGTATTAGCTTCTGATTGCTGCTGTAATAAATTACCAAAAACTTGGCGCCCCGAAATGCCATACTTTTATTATCTTTAAAGTGCTGGAGATCAGATGTCCAACACAGGCCTCGCTGGGCTAAGATCAAGATGTGGGCAGGGCTGCATTCCTTCTGGAGGCTCTAGGGGAGAATCCCTTTCCTTGCTTTTTCCAGTTTCCAGAGTCCTCTGCGTTCTTTGGCTCATGGCCCACTTCCATCTTCCAAGCCAGCAATGGCCGCTCAGGTCTCTTTCACCATAGCACGTCACTCTGCTGCTGACCCTTCTGCTTCTCTCTTCCGTGCTTGGGGAGGGCAGGAACGGCATCTGTGCTGGCACGTGGGAAGCCCCAAATTAAAATTGGTTGAGTTAATTGTTACCCCTAACCTTCGAGCTAACTTCACCCAGGTGTGTCTTCGACACTGCCAACAGAGCATGCGCCCCACTGAGCTCAGCGTTTCTCGTCCTCAATGTCTGTATCCTGGTGGGGGGGATCACCACCTTTCCCGTCACTTCCATAGCTGTTCTGCTGTTTGCCTTGCCTCTCCTTCCTTCCCTCTCCCCTCTCTCAGCTCTTTCCAGGGTGCAGTCAAGCCCCAAATGTTTCTGGAATCAACCCCATGTCACCACCCTCCTGTGGATGCTTTAGAACCTGAGCGCCTTAGCCAAGCCTTCGGGAAACTCAGCAGCCACCCCGGCCTTGGTTTGTTCCGAGCTTGTTCAGGCCTCTGAGGCTTTTGCCCGCGTGGTTTCCTTCACGGGGAAGGGATTCCGCTCTCTTCTCTGCCTTCTGGTCTCTCTGTGTGAGTTTCCTCTTGCTGCAGTGCCAAAATACTACAAACCCAGTGGCTTGAAGCAGCATAAATGTGTGATCTTACACTTCTGGAGGTAAGAGTTCCAAAATGGGTCTTACTGGATTGACATTAAGGTGTTGGCAGGGCTGCGTTCCTTCTGGAGGCTGTAGGGGAGAATCCATTTCCTTGCCTTCTCTAGCTTCTGGAAGAAGTGCCCACATTCCTTGGCTTGTGGCCACATCACTCTAACCTCTGCTTCTGTCCTCACATCCCCTCTCTTACTCTGAACCTCCTACCTTCCCTTTCTAAAGACCGTTGTGTTGTATTGGGCCTGCCTGGATAATTCAGGCTGTCCTCCCCATCTCGAGCCCCTTAACTTAATCAACCTGCCAAGTCCTGTTTGTCACTGAAGGTAACATATGCACAGGTCCTGGGGATTCAGATGTGGACATCTTTGGGGAGGGCTGCTACACAGCCTGCCACACCCCTTGTTCATCTTTTGAGTCCTGCTCCAAAGGTTGCTATACAACACGTCATCTTGTATGAAGTCTGTTCATCTCTGACAGGGTGTCCCCAACGCCATTGCCCTGGCTCATTGCCTGGCATACACTAAGTGCCATATGTCACTGAATGAATGAATGAGTAACCCTTTCAACCAAGTATGGTTACTACTTGAAATTCTCGGAGGCTATTGGCTGCCAGGAGTGTGTGTGCAGTTCTGTGAGGTCCCCCGGGTGGTGTGTTTGCTGACAGTTCGTGGCGGCCTGCACTGCAGTGGGTGAGAAGGCTGACACCACATGTCACATGGCTTTGACAAAGAACTGCAGGGTCAAGATAGAAAATTCGCCCTGGCAGTGGTTCTCAACCGGGGGCGATTTTGCCCCTCAGGGGGACATTTGGCAATGTCTGGAGACACTTGGTTGTCATAGCTGGTGGGGGGAGGACAGTCTATTGGCATCTGGGGGCTGGGGCCCGGGGGCCAGGGACACTGCCACATATCCTACAGTGTACAGGACAGCCCCCCAGCAGTCGTCCGCCCCCCAAAGTTGGGGAGGCCTGCCCTGAGTGTTACACAGATGGTTGAAGCACCATTTCCTTTCTTCATCATCAGCTGCTCTGGACACAAGGTCTCCTCTGTAGCCACAGCCTTTGTTTTATGAATAAACCAAGAGGTCACTGCAAAGCAGCACTCTTTATCATTCTTTCACCATGTCGTTCTTTGAGTAGAAAGTGTCTTAACACAGCTCATGCGCCTTTTCTGTCAATACCTGGGTCGCCAAGTTGTAAACTTATTTCTCCCGTGTTTGGCTCCCCTGATGTTCTGCCTTCCTAGTGGGATGTGCTTATGTGCCGAGTGGCAGATGGTGGGTCCTTCTGCCACTCACACATCGGTCCCTGCAACTGAAGCTCTGGAAAGGGCCTTGGCAGTCAGGGCAGCCCACACCATCAGATGATGACACTGAGACTCTGAGAGGCAAAGTGACATGGTCCCCTAGCTGCAGGAACCAACTTCCTTTAAATAGGAAAGAACTAGCCACGCATACAGGTCGGCGCTCAGTAAATGTCAGGCTCCTGCTTCCTCAGTGAGGCTCTTTCTAGAGGCTGTTTCCCTGGTAAATTAAAAAAAAAAAACAACCCAGGTTTATTGAGATGTAATTCACGTATCTTACAATTCACTCATCTCAAGTGTGCAGTTCAGTGGTTTTTGGTGTATTACATTACTAATTATTAAAATTGTGGTAAAATAGATACAACAAAATTTGCCGTTTTAATCATTTTTACGCCCACAGTTGAGTGGCATTAAGTACATTCACAGTCTTGTGCAGCCGCCACGGCTGTCTGTTTCGAAAACTTTTTCTTTTTCTTTTTTTTAAAGATTTATTTATTTATTTATTTGACAGAGAGAGACACAGCAAGAGAGGGAACACAAGCAGGGGGAGTGGGAGAGGGAGAAGCAGGCCTCCCGCAGAGCAGGGAGCCCGATGTGGGGCTCGATCCCAGGACCCTGAGATCATGACCTGAGCCGAAGGCAGACGCTTAACCGACTGAGCCACCCAGGCGCCTCCAAAAACTTTTTCATCACCCCTCCCTGGCAAGCGTCTAACTTGAAGCATAGAATCCACGTCCCATGGGGCTTCCTCGCTGCCCAAGCGTTTTGGAGAACACTTGGTGGAAGCCCAAGGGTCCCAGTTAAGACTCCAAGGGAATGCAGACAAAGGGAAAGTATGGCTTTGTTGTTTTTAAATGTTTTTGGTCAGTGTTTCCTTTGGGAGGCACTTCATCTTTGCTCGGTCCCTCTAGCTACCTCCCTTGGTTATATCCCTCTCTGCCTGGGGGGGAATTGTGAATTTTCCTTTTCCATCCTGAAGCATTTGTGAGTTAGTTGCTTGGGTAACTTCCTTGGCAATTACTGGGGTTCATTAGGATATTTCAGTCGTGGGAGAAAGCACTGTCATGCCAAACTGATCTCTCGAATCTGCGCATAGAGGGTTGACACAGTTGTACCTTTCTTTGCCCAAATTCCTTTCGCTGGCAAAGGTACACTGGCATCCTGAGTGACTAGGAACACTTGGTTTTCAACTTGATTGTTATTTTATGGGTAAATATCTTACAGGCAAGTCTACAGTTTTCATTAGGGGACACTTCAACAAAGCAAAATGTAGCTCATGGACCTTACTGCAGTGATAAACTGTGCCTATACTTAGCCTCAGGAAGAAAAAAACACTAATAACAAAAAAATCCTCACCGATATGTGTCCTCACTGAACTGTATTCAGTGGGCAGGAAAAGCTCAGTAAAGGCCTTAAGCTGATTTCCTTCCAGTGGCCAAGGAAGTTGCCCCTCCTCCCCCAGGAGGCTGATCTGCACCCCCAGGTGGAGGACAGAGTGGCAAGATGAAGTGCTATTCAATTCATACTGCTGTTTCTGCCTCAGTGTCTTGGATTAAATACTATAAATATTGAATTGGTCATTAATTACTCGTTTTGCCTAACAAATTTAAGTCCTTAAGCACCCAGTACAGCACATATAGGTAGTTTAAATGACCATCTCCTTAAATTTCAACGTCTTATCAGTCAGTATGCAAACACCAGCCCTTGTGTTTTTGCTGGATTTTTCTGGACTGTTCTGGACTTGGAAGACTTAGGGCCCTGTTCTAGGTCTGGTCCTCTGGGGCTGCACTGGTTTTATCCATCACACACCCACTCCCTGTGTGAAAAGTCTTTAATTAGCTTAGTGTCCTCCCTAATTATTCCAACTAGTTCTCATTTTTGTGCCTAGAGCTGGAAGGAGGTGCCTGAATGTTGTTTTGGATAAGAACTGGAAAAGGCCTTCCTGGCTTTGCTCTCCTCTCCTCTTAGCCAGCTTCTTCATGGATATTCATTTTCTTCACCAGACTGTTCTGGATACTACCTTCTGCTTGAACATTTTACATGCTAGCTTCTGGGTAAAATTCATTTGACATGAACGGCCTCATAAATTGCCTTCCTCCTATTTTGGTCATTCAAAAACCAGAAACCAAAACCCCTCTTCACAATGAACCAAATGGGATAGTTTTTCATCACTTAACCAGTGATTTCTCACTGCCCTTTTGTTCTCCTTAAAATATTAGATGGACAGCAGAAGGTGTCAACCCAAATACAGTCTGTCAATTAGCTCATTGCTGACACCTAAGCAGGTTGGCAGAGGAGTGTTGGGAAATTGATGGTGATGTTTTAGCTTAATTGCTACCTTTGAATGTCAGAAAAGAAATGAAAAGAAAGTAATTAGCTTTGGGGGGCCTGGGGAAAAAATAGGAGTAGGGGGCTCACCAGTTGAGGACAAATTTGCAAAGGGAAGCAGTTCACAGTGCTCATCTGTTTGTTGGGCCTTGAGACTACAGCTGCTTGCTGGGGAAATTTTAAAAACATTTTTAAAAGTTAATTTCTGGAAGAGGTTATATATCCACATGTTTCAAAATTCAAAAGGTGAAAAGTGCTCACAGTGACAGGTCTCCTTCCCAATCCCAGTCCTCCAGTTCTCCGGTGATTCCCCCCCCCCCCGCCCCCGTTTTCTTTCTCCCAAATTCTTCCAGGCAGACTTCATGCCCATAACAGCAGACAGGCATTTCCATTATTTCTCCCTCCTTTTTACATTATGATTAATTGCTGATAGAACTTCTTTTTTAAAAGATTGATTGATTTAGAGAGTGTGGGGGGAGGGCAGAGAGGGAGGGAAAGGGAGAGGAAGAGAATCTCCGGCAGACTTCATGCTGTGCTGAGCCCCGAGCCCGATGTGGGGCTCAGTCTCAGAACCCCAAGACCACGACCTGAGCCAAAACCAAGAGTCTGACCCTTAACTGACTGAGCCACCCAGGGGCCCGAACAAACAGATAGAACTTCTCCGTAGCTGGTGGGTTCCTCCCCTGGGGAATGTGCATCAGAACGCTATGCCTGGGTCCTCCTCATCTGGTTTTGATGGACCGACAGGCATATTTTGGAAGAGTTCTCTAGGAGATTCTGCTGTGTATCCCTGAGTCTCAACTGATCTGGGTTTCATAACTGGTAGAAACTTTGTCCTGGATCTTAACTGATGGAGACCATGTTCCTTAACTGGGTTAGGACTGTCTCCTGCTTCATAGTGGGTGTGTGTGCACGCGCACGCAGTAAGGACTTCCTTCGAGTGAGGAAGCTAAGCAGAGCCTGTTAATCTGAAAAGGGGGGCTTAGTACAGGACCACAGGGGCCTTGCATGCAAGCCAAGGGCCCCAACAAACCCCAGAACCAGGGATAGGCCAGCTGCCCCCCCCATGCCATCTGGCCATCTCCCCTCCCTGCCCCGTCCCAGTTTTTCTCTTTGTGCAACTCCTTCCTGGGGCACATGCCGCAGTTCCAGCCGCTTGTTAAGAGGGATTTGATTCATCACCCCAGTCCCAAATTCTCATTAGCAAGACTGAGGCCCCCCGGAGTCAAGATCGCCCCCTGAGGATACACAGGCGGCTGCTGTGGACCCACTTCTGCGAGGGGCAGGGCGTGCCCGGGTCTGGTTCCGTGTAAATGTTTAAGGAGGGTCTCCTCCAGCTGTGTGCTAGGTGCTGGGGCAGCCTGCCCAGGAGCAGTGCCGGTGAGACGGGGGACCTGGGGTCACTCTTGGGGCGGGCACTACAAATGAGGACGCGTGGAAGCCATAGGCCAGCATGCCTGAAAGTGCCCTGTGCCCATTTTTCCTGGCTTTCCCTTGACAAAGGGGTGATTGGTGTGAGGTGGTGCTACAGTCTTTGAGGATGTTCCGTCCATCTTTGGAGGCCCTTTCATAAGGCTCCCTTGAGGAAGGGCTCCTGGCCACGCCAGGCACAGTTGTGCTTCCGAGTGAGTAAAGGGGTTATTTTTATCCTTTGAGACCCCAGTTGTGTAAGTCACCGTAGTTTCTCCTTTGCATTGGCAGCACGTAAAAATGTGTACATGTGACTTTGGAGGCATTTGGATGGGTTGATGATAGCACACTGTGGGGGTGGGGTACAGTTGTGACATTATCTGGCTCTTTTAGGGAACCTGTGGGTTTTTAAATGGAGGAAGAGATGAAGACATTGTGAAAAACAGCCCCTGCCTGGCGAGTGAACCGCCCAGTCGGAGAGGCGAAGGGAAAAGGGGGCAGGGGACTGCCCCCCAATGTCTGGCCTGCTGCTTCTCTCCAACCTCACGCCTTGTCTGCTTTCCACTCTCTCTCCCCCACCCTTTCTTGGTCCCCTCACCCTATCTCTCATCTCTCGATCCCCCCACTCCCTCTCTCTCCTACCCTCCTGTCCTCTTCCCTCACACTTCTCCGGCTATGTCTCCCTCCTCCTCTGTTGCCTTCCAAGTAATCCCTTTTCCTACCTTCTCCCCACCTTCTCCCTACGCCCACTCTTTCCCCAATTTTCTCTTCCCTTGTACCCTGTCTTTCCCCTCACTGTCCACCCATACCCCATCCACCCACCCTCTTCTGACCCTCCTTCCCTCCCTTTCTTTCTCTCCTCCCCTTCCCCAGGGCTTCTCTCTTTTTGTCCCTTTCTCCTCTGCCTTTCTTTCTTTCTGTCTTTCCTTCATTCTCTCTCTCTCCCACCTCCTTACCGCCCCATCCTCTCTCTTCCTCACCTCTCCTCTCCTCTCCCTGTCTGTGCCCCTTCTCACCCACACTCATCCTCCTCCATATCCCCCTTTTCCACACCCCTCTTACTTACCCTCCCCTTCTTACTAACCCCTCTTCCAACTCCCTCTCCTTTCCCACCCCTCTACCTCGCATCTCCTCCCCCTCCTCCTCCTCTTCTTCTCCCTCCCCCTCAGCCAGCTCTCTGAGATCTCTCTCTCCCTCTCCCTCTCCCTCCCCCAACACCCTTTCACTCCTGAAAACCCCCTTCTCACACCCCTCCCTCCCACTGCTTCCTTACAGCCTTCTCCCGCCGGTATTGCCGGGCCTCCCGGATTTTCCACTGGTCACCACGTCACCATCACCCCCTCCTTTGCTCAGTAAAAGTACTGTGGCCCTGAGACTAGGTGAAACTGTCGTTTACTCGTTTATTCAGTGCAGTCTAAGGTCACAACGGCCACCGCAGGAGGTGTGGTCCCCCTGGGGGAGGAGAAACCTTCGCCAAGTGGTCCCTGTGCGGGCCTGTGGGAGGTGCCCCTGCCGCTGCCCCAGGCTGGGGGGGTGGGGGTGCTGGGGGTGGGGGCGAGCCAGCGGTGGCAGGGAGGGCACAGGCTCGCTGCCCGGGAGGGACTCGCCTTACAGGACCTGCACCAGAGCTAGTACATTCTAGGCTGGTTCTTCTTCTAGCTCCAAGATTCTCGAACCTTAAATTTTTTTGGTTATAAATATATAGCGACTGTATTGGAGGGTTTAGAAAATAGGAAGCAGGAGAATTTGGCAGCCCAGACTGTACCCCGATGCAAGCACTCTCATTTTCTTTTGGTGTACGTCTTTTCAGCCTTTTTACTACATACTTGTGGGTGTGTGGCCTGGTGTCTTTTTACCTTCATGGTCGTCTTCAAAGCCAGTGTTTTTAGTTGCTGAATATCTCAGTTCATGAATCTCAATTTATGTAACTATTTCCCTATCATTCGAGCAGTGAGAGTGTTTCCATAATGTTGATATTATAAATGGGGATGTGATGGACATCATTTTCCTTTTCACCCTTTAAGGAATTCAGGTCGTAGGCAGGATTTTATATTTTATATTACATTTTATATCCATTCTTTGTTTCCATAGCCCTCTAAATGACTAGAATGGCCAAGGATGATGATGATAATGAAGAGGACCTGAGGCTGTGGGGATTATTACTTGGGGATTCATGGGGTACTTGCCGTCCCTGTGCTTGCTTTCAGGTTTAGTTCAAGAAACTGTGCTCATATGGCTTATCATCCTTTCTATACTCTATGTGCTTCACCTGTGTGTGCATGTGTGTGTGAGAGAGCACGACAGAGACAGATACAGAGACGGGGATGAGAGAGACAGAGACAGGGACAGAGATGGGAGGGGGGAAGAGAGACACCTCTGAAGGAGATTGCTAGTGAGGCTTTCATAGTCCACAACACTGTACCCTCTTCATTGTCCCATTTTGGGTGATTAATCTTGGTTTAGCATTCAGGTGTGAGATTAGGGTATACACAGTGAAAGGCGAAACCCTTGGGGGTTTGGTTCCTTCTCTTTCTTTTCCCTTTCCCTTCCTCTTTTCACTTCATGCCCTGACTGGCATTGAAAGGAACTTTGTTTTCTAAAGTCATAGGGAAAAATGTGTCCTGGAGGCCCTGGGTCCTCATTGTGACTTTATATTTCTCTGGGATGTGGGTCCAAGTCCCGTGCCGACAAAGAAAAGGTCATGGCTGTAATAACCGTCCTGTGGTTTCTGAGCTTAGTTTTGTGTCATCATCATACACTCCCCTCAAAATATTATGCTTTTAGCTTCAAAGGGCAATGGGTAGGGCTGGTCAGAATCTCAAGAACCAGGCCAGAAGAACCATCTCAAAGCCTTGCCTTCATGGTGCATCAGTTTCGTTAATGGATAGCATCATGTAAGTATTTATTCCTCAGCCAACAGCCCATGCCAAATGTCAGCTCATGTACCTGGTAAAAAATTAGTTGAATATGTATGATGCCCTCTTAGGGGCAAGTTTCTATAAAAGCTCTGAACTTCGTGATAGTACATGTTAGAGAGCATTGGTAGCTCAGCTCTACCACATACTTTCTCCCTTTCTTACATTTTCAAATTGTGAACATAACCAGCTCGTACTGGTAGAACAAACAAGACAGTTGACCCAATACTGCCATGTATTGGAATTCAGTTAAATTCTACAAGTGTTTATTGAGTGCCTGTTAAATGTAAGGTTTGATAACCAGAGGAACTCAGAGATATTTAGGGTTCCACTCAATGACACATTTTAGTTAACTTTCATTTCCCTAACTGGGAGGGAGACTGCGATGTGATTATTTCAAGAACCACACAGTGAAATAAGCTGTCAAACCAAAGGGTGTTTGTTTGAAGAAATTCTGTTTATCCAGAAAGAAAGAAAGGTCTTAATTTGAGGAACACACGTCAAGTTAGAAGACAACTTTCTGCGATTCGACAATGTTTAGTCAGTCTCCGAAACTCCCTTCTCACTGGAGGTCTAGAGAGAAACCAGATAGAGCAGGTTTCTCAAATGAGTAATGTGGAAGGTCCCCTCACAAGGAAAATGGTTTCCAAGAATCCCTATTTTGCCTTAAACATTTGAAAGTGTTACGAGCTTTTATTTATTTTTTTGTGGTCCAATATACATAACATAAAATTTACCATTTTTACCATTTTAAGTGTATAGTTCAGTGGCATTAAGGGCATTCACATTGTGTTTTTTTATTTTTTTATTCTTTATTTTATTTTTTTTAAAGATTTTATTTATTTGAGAGAGAGGGAGAGAGAATATGAGCAGGGGGAGGGGCAGAGGGAGAAGCAGACTCCTCGCTGAGGGGGCAGCCTGATGCGGGGCTCAATCCCAGGATCCCAGGATCATGACCTGAGCTGAAGGCAGACGCTTAACGACTGAGCCATCCAGGTGCCCCCATCATGGGTCTTTTTTTTAAATTTTATTTTATTATGTTATATAATCACAATACATTACATCATTAGTTTTTTTAAAAATTTATTTATTTGACACAGAGAGACACAGCGAGAGAGGGAACACAAGCAGGGGGAGTGGGAGAAGGAGAAGCAGGCTTCCTGCTGAGCAGGAGCCCGCTGTGGGGCTCGATCCCAGGACTCTGGGATCATGACCTGAGCCGAAGGCAGACGCTCGACGACTGAGCCACCCAGGCGCCCCTACATCATTAGTTTTTGATGTAGTGTTCCATGATTCATTGTCTGCGTATTTAAAAATCATCATTCCCTTCTTTGACAGTTTTATCATTTCCACATATATCTCCTAAAAACATATTGTCTGGTTTTACTTGGTTTTAATTTTTTAAACCTGACACCATACTGCACAGAGACTTGTGTTTTGCTTGTTGTCTCTCGTTTTATAGTTTGTTTATTTTTCCTATCTGGTGTGCCTTTGTGTATTTATCCTTTCTTTTGCTGGTGGACTTTTGCATTGCTTCCAGTTTTTTGCTACTGTGAATGGACTTCCTATCACCGTTTTAGTAGATGCCTCTAGGAGCCATGTGTAAAATATGTTTTTTTAAAGGTGTATAGCAAGGAGTGATTTTGCTGGCTTTCAAGTTGCTAGATTTCCAAAGTGGTTGTACCAGCATATTCTCCCAGGGAATGGGGGAACAATCAAACTAATGAATAAAGAAGAGAGTGTATTTATTGAAGGAGAGAGTATGTGAGCTTGAGAAGAGAATGCCAAATTGGTTTTCAAAGTGTATAATCTCAGAGCGTAAACATTTCTGCTGCTCCCATGCCCACCAACATTTGGTACCCCAGATATATTAGGGGATAGGCTAAATGGCTGTCACAGAGACCCCAAGATGGCATAGCTGTCTGTTTTCCTCTCTGGCCGCTGCCTGCTGAGCCCTGGACAGTTCAGAATGAGTGAAGGGCTCTGCTCTGCAGGGTCATGGGGTCAGGTGCCTCCTCTCCTGCCGCCCCCTCCACCATTGCTAGGGCCTTGCCTTTGTCGGCGTGGTAGGGTGGTAGGAGGGCCTTGTGGGCACTGGTCTGCCTTCCAGCCCGTGTGGGAAGAGGGAGGTGGGGGTTGAGCAGCTCCGCTCTTTAAAGCATGTGACTTGGAAACTGCTCGTGTCATTCCCTCACGCAGCTCATTGGTACAAATTTAGCTAGTCTCAGCCCCAGCTGCAGGTGGGTCTGGGGGATGTAGTTTCCCCCTGGGCAGCCATGTGCCCCACACAACCTGGGGCTGGGAGTGTTAGTTTCCTATTCCTGCTGTAACAAATTACCACAAGCTCAATGGCTTAAAACAATACAGAGTTACTGTCTTGTAGTTCGGGAGGTCAGAAGTCCAGAATGGGTTGGCAGGGCTGCGTTCCTCCTGGAGGCTCCAGGGAAGGACCTGTCCTTTGCCTTTTGCAGCTTCTAGAGGCGGCCGCACTCCTTGGCTAACGGTCCCTTCTTCATGTCACTCCTACCCCTGCCTCTGTTTTCACATCTTCTCTGGCTCATCTGCTTCCCTCTTCCGTGTTTTCAGGCCCTTGCGATGACGCTGGGCCCACCCAGATAATCCAGAATATTCTCCCCATCTCAAGAGCCCCGAGTTAATCACACCTGCAAAGCTCGTTCTGCCTGGTTATAACCTATGCACAGGTCCTGGGAATTAGCATGTGGACATATTTGGGGATGCCATTATTCTGTCTACCCTGGAAGGAGGGCAGGGTTCTATTTCTAAAAGGAGGAAGGGGACACTGGGAGGTAATCATCAGTCTCTGTTGCATCACCTGACTACATTTTTGCCAGTCTCATGACTGGGTGTATTTTGAGAGTATTAAATTTGTCAGAGCTGGTGAACTGGTTGAAGATGGGACTTTGCTTTCTCTTGCTTTGTGATTCCCAGGGTTCACAAAAGCAAACCGTATTTTTGAGGCCTACTTCTTCTCTCTCACGAGTGACAATGCCCTCCATCTGTCTTCTGTTTGCTGCATTCCTTTTGTGAAGGCCACTTCCAACAGCTGGCCCACTTGTAGTTTCCGCGGGGGGCCCACGGGGCAGCTGGTATCGCTAGGATTAAATACATGGTGTGTAGTAGGAGGCTTGGCACACAGCAGGGCCTCAAGTGAGTTACTGAGAAACAACCAAAAAGGCCACACTAGTACGTTGTGCCAGAGCCCTCTCACGTGTGAAGACCCCCTCATACATTCTGTGCACATGATGGGTGCACTGATCATAGCCCCCATCCTTATAGCTTTGGGCCCCCTAGCTTGTGTGTTCATCTGTTTTCTGTGCATGTGTGTGCCTGTGTGCGTGTGTGCGTGTGTGTGTGTGTGTGTGTGAAAGAGAGAGGGGTTGGAGACAGACAGACACACAGATTTTTTTTTGGCATGTACTGTGGACTGAATGTGACCCCACAAAGTTGGGACCCTAATCCCCAATGAGATGGTATTTTGAGGTTGGACTTTTTGGAGGTAATTAGGTCATGAGGGTGGAACCGTCATGATGGGGTTAGTGGCCTTATCAGAAGAGATAGCAGAGAGCTTTCTCTCTCTCTTTCTCTCTCCCTCCCTTCCCGCCCCCTCTCTCCCTCTTCCTCTCCCCCCACCTTTCTCTCTACCACTCCTGCAACCCCTGTATGAGGAGACCACGAAGAGGGTTCTCAGCAGAACTGTGATCTTGGACTTCCAGCCTCCAGAACTGCGAGGGATAAACGTTTGGTGAAGTCACCCAGGCTCTGGCATTCCTGTTACAGCAGCACACACTGACTAAGGCAGCAGGGAGAGACGGGTGAACGGGAGAACTCTGGTGATATCTGTAAGTCCCTGACTCTGTCTCTTTGGTGGAAGACTGCAAATACTTACCTCGATGTTGGTAGATATACAGAAGTTTTAGAAAATAACTCCGGATCATCTGAAGTTACACATTTTTTCTTCTGCCATAATGTAGAAATAACATAAGAACAAATGCCTCCAATGAATTCGGACCGTCTTAAAATGGTGCTGAACTGAGTTGTGTGGACTGAGCCTGAGTGCTGGGAACACTGGGCCTATGAGTAGTAAGGTTGTGGACAGTGTTTTGGAAATTCAGTGTAGAAAATAATCTTAAGATTGTTAGGAACTGTGAGAGCCACATCAGAATCTCGTAGTGGCCCACGGTGTTTTATAAATCTCAAATTGCTGATGTCTGGGAAGCCAGTTGATGTTTCCATAACATTTGAGATCCCTGGCTGCTCTTCAACGCCAAGTCTTCTGGTATCCTTGGGCTGGCATTCCTGCTCGGCTGCAGTCGTGGGAGCTCTGTCCAGATGGGTGAGCATGTGAATTCAGTTTGCTGTGCTCCCCACCACTCTCTATTGCCTCCCAGACATGAGCTATGATTGGCCATCAGTTGCTAGAGATAATCAGGCTTATACTGTTGTTCCTGGATCGTCTTAACTTTTGGGGTGCCCTGCCTACCCCACTAGACCATTGAGTTGGCTTTCAAACATCCCTAACCTCAGCAGTTTGAATTCTCTCCTGAAATTACAACCAGACTGTGCTCTCTTTGGTTGGGGCCGAATCATTCTTTCAGAGAGTGTTGCTGAAAATTTGCATGTCACAAGGATTATGTGAACCTCCAGGTGGACCTGCTATTTAATTATTGACTCCGGGTCCCTCTCCTTTGAATGTTCCTGTCACAACCAGCAGGGTTGGTATGTTGTTTTTCATCTGCTAACCTTGGTCCCACCATGTGTCTGCCTGGCTCACGAGTGAGAAATGCCAATAGTTTCCAATATCTCGGGCTCTTCCCACTCACCTGAGCTGTAGTTTGAGCACCAGAACACCACCAGTGTCTGCTGCACTTTCTTTAGACCCGTGTCATCATTGACCTTGGTGCTGACATGTGTGTGCTGGCTCTATGCTGGATGTGCCTTGGGAGCTGCTGTTTTAAAATAGATTGTCCTGTCAAGAGCGTCCAGGTGGTGGACCTTCAGTGGTAAGAAAAGATATTTAAAGGCATAACATGATGGGAGAGTTCTGAATCAACCCGAGGAGGCCGGGGTCAGGGGGGCGGAGCGGCAAGGGGGAGGAGTGGGGTCTCATCTGATTTCTGTGCTAGCTCGGGTCCTCCCCATCTCCCCCCAACTGGAGAGCTTCTTTGAGGAATCTTTGTTTTCTCATCTGCCATCCATTGCTTCCTTCTGATAATGGGGGGCTAAGTCAGTAGTGTGTCAAATTTATGTGTGCACTAATTTATAGATATAAGGTAGGGAAACCTTGCTGTGGTGATGGCTTCGGAGTCTGTGATACTCATTAGTCTTTTTCTTTGGCTCCAACAGCACTATCCTGGGCGCCTTCCCATTGCTTCCCTGCTCTCCCTGGGCTCTGCTAAGTCTTTGCCTGGTCCCTTCCTTCCATACTGTCCTAAGCCCTGTCCTGGGAAACCCTGGCTCACAGCCTGGAGCTGATGAGTTCCTGCTTAGGAGGTGGAAGAGAATAGCATGTTTGGCTAAAATAATTCCTGCATGCTACTGTCATAATTTCACTTTCCTGGCTTGATAGTTATGAACGAGAAGAAACCACCAATTGAGGGTGAGTTACTGATTTTTGAGGGGGGATCATGAGACGTCTTATTTATCTTTGCTTTACTTGGTCTGCTGGAAAATGCAAGGAAACCTGATTTGTTGTAGCCAGACACCATTCCCTCTTCCTTTTCCTCCCTCCCCACCCCTAACTCGGATGCGGATACGTCCGGATGCACGGGAGAAGGGTCACTGCTTGAGGAGAGGGCACTGGGCACGTGCTGGCTCAGGAAGCCCCACCGGGTACTGCAAGGACCCCACGAATCGTGCTCCGTGGACTGTCGATCCTTTGGCGCTGAGGCAAAGACCATGGTCGTCTCCTCCCCACTGGTCTCCCCGTATCTGGCACGGTGTCTGAGCCAGAATGAGCAGCAAAAGAAAAGTGTTTGTTGAATGAGTGAAAACAACATATGATGTATGACTCTAAAGCCAGAGTCTCGTTTCCCCAACCTGGGCCGGAAGTCGGTATTTAATGGTCTTGCTTATTCACGGCTCCTGCACACACCGCGGATGGTCAGGAGCAGCTGAGGAAGTCCGCGCTGCTCACAGTCTTCCCTGCTGTTGGCCCTGTCGCGGCGTAACGTGTGTTCCCGTGTTTGCATGTATTTCTGTCTTGACAGAACCGAAGAGACAAGTAAAAAGTCTCCGTGGCATGGTCTGTAGGAGAATTGTGGCGTCAGACACGGGTGTCTTCCGTGGCCCTTGCTGAGCCTTTACCAGGCATCTCGTTGGCGCCGCACTCGTCGAGGAAAGAGCAATGATGGGCTCGGACAAGGGCGCCCTGTGTTGTGAGGGCAGCTAGCGGGCCGGCCTGTTTTACTGTCTCTTCCAAAGTTTCCTTGCCGTGAGTCCGCCACAGAAGAAATCCGCTTTATCTTTCTTAGCGCCGGCCGGCGTGTGGGCTTGCCACACTTCCTCCCGGGGTGGGGGGGATGTAATGAAGCGCATGCCTGTGCCCTGGGCTGTGCAGAGGAGATCAAGATAGGGAGGCAGTGTGCTCATTTCGGCAGGCTTCTCATCCTGCATTTTAGGGAAGTGTCACTGGCCCCCCCACCCCAAGTGCCCTGCAATGCAACGTTTTTCTTCTCTTTTCCTCTTGCTGTCCTTTCTCTTTAGCCTGAGCTAGTCCCTGGTGTTTTGCCTCAGGATTCTTTTCTTCGTCCCCAGAGAGGCATTGCTTAGGAAATGCCCTCTTGTCAAAGACATGGAGTCTCCAATATCATAAATTGGTAGCAGAAGCTCCTCTGTCATTTGGCTTAATATTTTAACTGTTGCTAATGGCTGAGAGCTGGCAGCATGATGGCGGGTCCCTTTGGAAGCCAGGGGGGCCAGTCGGGCTGTTGGCTGTCTACTTTTGTCAATGTGGAAATGCTCACTTGGGGACCAGCCCATTTGTCACAGCCACTCTGATCTTTTAATGCTTTTATGCTTTGGAGAATTATAGGAGCCAGATGCTGCTTCATAGGTAAGCGAGACTTGCTAAAAATAGAGCTTAAATGGCCCACTGTTCTGGCATTGGAAATCATGGCTTTTTAAAATTTTTCGGCCAGCCTTTGTTAGCCCTAACTACTGTCAAGCCTAGGTAATAGGAATCGCTGAGCATGACCTTTGTCAGTTAGACACCGTTAGAGTTGGAACCCTGACTCCCAGCTGGTTGGAAAGAGCATCCAAATCTCTTGAAATATGGAGTGCTGACCGCCATGTGGCTCTTCTTCACCCCCACCCTCTGTTCAGGAGGATTCTGTGTCTCTGCACATTTACGGTGCTTGCCACACACACAGAAGGTATGTTGAAAAAGAGTGACTTCTGGCTCTCTTTGAGTTTCTGGCACTGGCCAAATAAATAACCAGAACAGACTGGCATCCACTAGCTTCGAGGCCTTTGAAGAACAACACTGAGACTCAGACCCATGTACTGTGGGGTTGGGGAGGCCCGAAATGGAAATTGGCCTCACCATACTTAGTTGCAGAGTGATGCATTAAATGATAGGTAAGAATAAGCTTAACTTCCATTGCTCATTTCATAAGTAATAATCTCATTTTACTATCCCCATTCTTGCCCACCTTCAGTTACAGAAATAACTCTGAGTGGGTTTTCTTTTTTAAGATCTGTGTCAAGCAAATACCTCATAAAAACGGCACAGGCAAAGTGTTCTATTTAGAATAGCCCTGTGACACAAAACCACGTGTCGTGCGTTTTCTGTCCCCGGGCACTGGTTTCTTTGGAGGTAAGGCCTACGGGAATGGACGCCAGTGGCAACCAGTGGCATGGAGCCAGGCCTTCAGGGGAGGCAAGTGTTGTGGACTGTGGAAGATAGTTTTACTCGGGACTCACTCATTTATTAGGCCCGAAACAAGCGACTCCGATATTTGATAGTCAGGTGTACTGGTCTCCTTTTGCTGCCATGACAAATGACCACAGAGTTAGTGGCTTAAAACAACATGAATTTATTGTCTTACTGTTCTATAGATCGGAGGTCTGATGTGAGTCTCACTGGACTAAACTCGTGTTGACGGGGCTGTGTTCCTTTCTGGAAACTAGGGAAAATGATATTCCCTTGTCTTTTCCAGCATCTAGAGACTGTTCACATTCCTTGGCTCACGGCCCCCTTCCTCCGTCTTCAAAGCCTGCAGCAGGGGGTCCTCTCCTCACGTCACATCACATCACTCTGACCTTCTCTTTGCCCCCAACTTAGACTTGGAAGGACCCTTAGGATTACATCAGGTCCACCAGGATAATTCAGGGTAATCTCCCGATTTTAAGGTCAGCTGATTAGCCACCTTAATTCCATCTGCAACTTTGCCAGGTAGTCACAGCTGCAGGGATTAGGATGTATCTGTTCTGCCTGCCACGCTAGGGATGCTGTTTTCTTTTTTTAAAACTCCAGTAAAATTAACATACAGTGTTATATTAGCTTCAGGTGGGGATGTTGTTCTTCTCGATCTCCATGTCAGGTAGGGCCAAAGGGGCAGTCGATTTGGTGGCAGCCTGTGTGGAAGACAGCTTCCATCTCTGCAGAGTTTGAGGAAGTTGCAAAGGAGGTTTCGCTTAGCCCAGTGGGCCGTGAAGTTTGTCAGATGGCCTTGGTGCACTGTAGACTGTCCTGGGTTTTTGATGATCCTAGCTGAGACTCTCACTGAGGGCCACCCTCTCCCAGGGCTGCTGGGGTCTCGGGTCGCATTGAAGCAGAGCCAGGAGTTGGGATGGCTGGAAACAGCTGGGCTGTGACTGGCAAGAGGGGAATGAGGAAGCAGGGGGATGAGGACAGGAAATGACAGATGAGTCTGCCCCCTGGGAGGAAGAAAATAGAAGATGGGCTTGATTACATCTGGCCCTAAAGAAAATAAAAGCATGGGCTTTCTTGTTATGTGCTTTGTGATTGATTCCACTGTTGAGTCAACTTGAAGACCTTGGGCTAAATAAATTAGTTTGGTCAGGTTTTGGACATTTAGGATGCTCCAGCCCCCGTAAGCCCGAGGAGCTCAGTGTGGACACTTGGTGTCCCAGGGGAGGCTTGTCACTGCCCAAACGGCCCTCTCTGGAGACAGCAGCAGCCCAGGTGGAGACCTCGTCCCTGGAGGGCTCCACTCCGGGGGGTGTCGGCCCGAGCCGGTGCATGCTCTCTGGGCCATGAACATGTTCTCAGGAATCCCAAGACATTGTCTGTTGTGAACTGACCTAAACTGGTTTGTCCTTTGAAGAATTGTCACATTCTTTTGGGAAACAGCTGATGGGAGCCTGTGCGTCCTTTTCCATAATCCCACGACCAGGAGGTATGTTACAGGGAAAGCAAGTCTCAGACCAATTTTGGCCACTCACTCAACACTTGTTAGCAAGTAGGCTTGGAGGGAACCCTGCCTGTCCCTCATGCTCTGCAGAGTTCAAGCTCTCTGGCCAAGTGAGAGACAGTCAATGCAGATGTTATGGTGTTCCAGTGGCAGGATTCGGTTAGCCCCCAGGGAGGGGACAGGGCCCTTCTTTAATGGATGACCAAGGGTCCTGATAGAGTCCAGGGCCCCTTTTCTGAAAGCGATGGATGCTGGTATCCCTAGATTCTTCTGTGTGGTTCTTGCTAGGGTCGAGCTGCCAGCATGATATTTTCACCCAGTCCAGAGAGCAGGGAGCCATTGCTCATTTCCATTATGCCTGTTGACTAACTCTGCTGCAGATGGACTCTCATTGGTCTTTCAAAGGCTGACCCACTATCCCTGGAGTGTTCTTTTCTGATTTGGGTACTTCACATGTAAACGACCACCTTCAGGGTAAGGATTAACTAATGTACATTGGCATATATTACACTATTTTTTAAGGGTGGGTTGATTTTTAAAATTTTTTTGAACTTTTAATTTTTTCTTTAGACTTAAAGAAAAGATGCAAAAAATAGTATAGTTTCCATATATCCCTCACTCAGCTTCCCCTAATGTTCACATCTTACATAATCACAGTACTGTTATCAGAACCAGGAAATCAACATTGGTGTAATACTATTTACTAAAGATCATGTTTAATTTCTTAAGTTTTCCCACTAATGTCCTTTTTTTTTTTAAAGATTTTATTTATTTGACATAGAGAGACACAGCGAGAGAGGGAACACAAGCAGGGGAAGTGGGAGAGGGAGAAGCAGGCTCCCCGCGGAGCAGGGAGCCCGACGCGGAGCTCGATCCCGGGACCCCGGGATCATGACCGGAGCCGAAGGCAGACGCTTAACGACTGAGCCCCAGGTGCCCCAACTAATGTCCTTTTTTGTTTTTAGGATCCTATCCAGGATCCCACATTGTATTTAGTTGTCATTTCTTCTCAGTAATCTGCATTCTATGACACTTGCTTAATCTTTCCTTGACCTTCATGACCTTGACACTTTTGGAGAGTATTGATTGGTATTTTGTTGAAAGTCCCTCAGACTAGGTTTTCTCATGATTGGACTGAGGTTATGCATTTTTTTAATGGTGACAAAAAAAAAATAAACATCAAATTTACCATTTTAACCACTTTAAGTATATAGTTCAGTGGCAAATCAGGTACATTCATGATGTTGAGCAACATCACCACTATGTATTTCCAGAACATTTTCATCATCCCAAACGGAAACTCTGTACCCATTAAGCAGTTACTCTCCACTCTTCCCTCTCTCCAACCCCCAGTAACCTCTATTCTACTTTCTGTGTCTGTGATTTTGCCTATTCTAGGTACCCCATATAAGTGGAATCTTATAATATTTGTGTTTTTTGTGACTGACTTCTTAATATACTGTCCTCAAGGTTCATCCATGGTGTAGTATGTGCCAGAACTTTATTCCCTTTTAAGGCTGAATAATATTCCATTGTATGGATATACTACATTTTGCTTATCCATTCCTCAGTTGATGGACACTTGGGCTGTTTCCACCTTTTGGCTATTGTGAATGGTGCTGCTATGAACATAGGTGTATAAGTAATTGGTTCACATTTTCAAAAGCAATGTGGAGAAACTGAAGGAGATACAGTCTGGAACCGGAAGGATGAAGGAAGGACAAAGTACTATTCTGTTTCTCCCATCCCTGACTAAGGCTTTCACAGAAGAGAGAGAGACCAGGGTGACCGGGGTGGGCCGGGGTAGTGAGATGGCAGGAGATTCAGAGATGGGTGCCAGTAAGTTGAGGGGCCGGGAGGAGAGAGGGAGCCCAAGCTGTCATACTTGCCCAAAGGTGCTGCCACTGGGGGAAGACCTAGAAGGTGCAAAGCAGGACCACTGGACAGAGTCAAAGGCCAAGGGGTAAAACGGGCAGGGGATGGGTCAGGACTGCGACCCAGCAAGGGTGGTTTATTCCTCACCACCTGGAGCCCCAGGAGGGAATAGGTACTGTCCAGGCTGGAAATTAAGTCCACTTACTATTTCCTCCTGCCCTTTTTCAAATTTTTGTGATCATATATCCCAGTGAGAAATATATTGTACTTTGCAGTCTGATGCGCATACCCATCCTTAGTTACGATTGAAATACTCATTTCACAAGAAAACATTTACCTTTGCTATATGAGATATGCTCTGATATTTTTTATTCTGTTCTGTTCTTTTTTTTTTTTTAAAGATTTTATTTATTTATTTGACAGAGAGAGACACAGCGAGAGAGGGAACACAAGCAGGGGGAGTGGGAGAGGGAGAAGCAGGCTTCCCGCCGAGCAGGGAGCCCGATGTGGGACTCGATCCCAGGACCCTGGGATCATGACCTGAGCCGAAGGCAGACGCTTAACGACTGAGCCACCCAGGTGCCTCTGTTCTGTTCTTTCTTTCCTTTTTTCTTTCTTTCTTTCCTTCTTTCTTTCTTTCTTTCTTTCTTTCTTTCTTTCTTTCTTTCTTTC